>NC_137677.1:45272792-45280292 GCF_963989245.1 Nansenia antarctica
TTAAGTTGTGAACGAATCGCGAGCGTCCACACTGTTCTATAATACTACTGATGACGTATCAATAATAATAATAATAATAATTAATTTAATTTATATAGCGCTTTTCCAGGGCTCAAAGATGCTGACAATATAGGACACGCATGGGGAGACACAAAAAACAACAAGCAACCACAACAAGTAACATGGAACAGAGAGTCAGCGAACGGGGAGGGGGGGGTGGTGTAGAGTCCGGTGTTGATGTTGCTGGGAGCCTCGATGGATGTGGCGGCGGCAGCGGAGAATGCCAGCCTTGGTGGCAGCAGCCGTTGCCGTTGTCATCTGTATTGCCAGCCTGGGACCGAACCCGCGCGGCCAGCCAGCCAAGCCGTGCCATGCCAGCGACCAAATCACGCAGCAGTGAGTGAAGGCTGGGAACGACCGACACTCACCTGCGGAGATGGCAACCCCCGAACCGGGGAGGGAGCGGTGGCTACCTCCCGGGACGAGGGTAATAGCACAGCACGGCCAGGCTAGCGATGTCTGAGAGCGGCGCGCAGCGGGTCGGTCGGCAACACAGAGCCCGGGGACAGGAACGGTGAGGCGGTGGGTACTGCAGTCCGGTAGTGAAGGCGGTGAGTACTGCAGTCCGGTAGTGAAGGCGGTGAGTATTGCAGTCCGGTAGTGAAGGCGGTGGGTATTGCAGTCCGGTAGTGAAGGCGGTGAGTAATGCAGTCCGGTAGTGAAGGCGGTGAGAGGCGGGAGATGGCGGGGGTGAAGGCAGCGGAGTTCGGCGGGACAGGATACAAAAAGGATAAGACAGGATACAAAAAGACAGGATACAAAAGGAGACAGGACAGGATACAAAAAGACAGGATACAAAAGGACAGGAGACAGGACCGGGAACAGAAGCGGCAGTCACAACGCGGACGCCAGCGTGCTCTGAACCCGGAAGAACAACTACGGGAAACGCAACAACGTATCAGGGTCTTGAAAGATTATCCCATTTCATAGGGGAAGATTTCAACCACTACCCCATGTAACTCTATTCCGAGGGGCAAGCCGAAAAGCGAATGGCACTCCAAAACTAGGGGTAGGGGTAAAACTGAGAAATGGGTTTTGGCCACTTCCATTTAATAAATAAGATGCAATGGGAGTAAGAGACATAAGATCAATTTAGTTCTAAAATTACTGTAAATGGTGAAGTACACTTCAGTCCAATTATAACCTTAAATTCAGCTGAAGTTATTCATCATCATATCAGGTTATTCCATCATTGCTCTTTTCGTCCCTCTTTTCATCAGCATATTTGGCAATAAACCAGTTATGCTTTATCACATAAATAATTTAATTGTGCTTATTTTCCATCAGCCATCTCACTATCTGGCTTAGTCAGGCACTTTGATTCAACTCTACTGAGAGAGGCCCTTTTCTGAGGAAACTCATTGATTCATTAATCACATAACCAATTCTGTAACATTTCAGAAAAAACGAATATTAAACCCCCTGCCACTGAATAATTAAGTCAAATGAGGGGAATCAACACAAGCAGATCATATGGGTCGAACAAGGAGCTCCTCCTCCACTGGCCTGAAATCAATTCAGGCGAGTACATTTTCAGTGGATGGACTCTAACATGCCAGCCAATCTCAAGCTGATTGAATTGTCATCTATTAGGAAAATGCAGGGTGATACTGAGTTCACACAATCAAAATCCAATGGTTTCACGTTCAATAACTGTGTCCTTTTGAGGTCCTCCAGAGCAACCACACAGCCCAAAATATGTAATCTGGGAGCACATACTTAATTGACATGGCTGCATACAATGTCAGTTCTTTGTGGCAAAACTCTTTTTAATAAAACAACAACACAAATCAACACAAATATTAAGGTAAATATAGCATATTCTGTGGGTTTTCTATCAGGGCTGGTTTAAAGGAGACTGGCTCCCCTGTGGCAACAAGTTTAAATTGCAGTTACAATGTTGTTTGCTTAAGTCTTCTAGTACAAGCTATTGATACTAGCTAGCTTTGGCTAAATCGGCTATCCAGACCATTGAGATATGATATTGACATATCAGGTGAACAGGTAATAATACATATTTGCTTTGGACACTGGATAGTTTTGATTTACTACTTTCTATAAGCATCTATCGTTCTATATAACGACACTATCCTTAAATACTTTTCAAGGCCATTATATACTGCAGTACAACATGAAATGTGTAGCTCCTTTAAAGGAGCAGGGCATACGTTTATTGGAAATCTGCCCCCTCTGGCCAATGCAACAAAATTCACTTTGATGTTCAACAACATCATCCACTCTGATAATAATATAACCCCCGAAATGGACTTGCAGTGTCGAACATTAGCTGTTGTGTTTCTGCATGCACGCATGATTTCGAAGAGGCAGCCACCAGAGACAGAAAGGCGAAAATCAGTGAGTCCACTCCTCTAGACTACCCCTGGCCAGTAACAACATGTTTGTATACAAACAAAGTGTTGATTAGGACACTCCATTTTAGAAGGCAGTTTCGCAAGACCGAAACAGCATTCGTAAATTAAATATTTCTACCAAGGGATCTCATTCCCTGATCACTACCGATTAAACATCATTGCAACGATTAGGAAGCTTTTAGAAAACTTGAATGTTACATACTTTAAATGAAGCTTTCCCAAAGTTACCAAAATACTCAAACTACTGCTGTAGTTAAATAAAAATGGTCTCAACATCTGCAAACAAGACACAATCACACCTCTGCACCAGGTTCAAGCTGTTTTCAAAAGTCTGCTAGTTTTCTATCCAAGCTTAAGGTTGAAGTGAGATTCAATACAGTATGAGCCAGGACCCGAACGCCAACTAAAACAACAGTGTCCACCATACAGGTGTTGCATGAATCACTCCCCCATGCAGTTGTGCTGCCCTAGACAAAAAAAGTCCTCTCCACTACCTCATCTTCTCCATAAATCTATGTACCTTTCAGCAAGCTCTCTGCTCTGGAATAACAAGCCCTATTACTCCCTCTCCTCAAGAGGGGTCAAGTATGTTACAGCATCCACTGTGGTTTTCCCAATCACTTGGTGCTGACAGTGGCCGATGGGCCAACGACTCAGTGGACGGGGATCACCTGATGCTGAGTCCTATACTTCCGCTGCCATGTTGGAACAGGATAATGATAGGTTGGTTCTACAAAAGATGTAGAAAGCCAGCACATTATACCGTAATACTTTCCAGACAAAGTTATGAAAACCAGCTATCAAAACAGCGGTCATGCCCACCTTAGAGGGTCAACAGTAGAAGCAGCACAGCAGTTTCCCTGGAAAGTCAGTCCTTCATGTTATGTAACCATACAGTAGAGGTGACGTTGCTTGTGAATGTAAGCCTTTGGGTAATTATTACAAAACAGTTTTATTTTTGGGATGACTCTTGTTTACCAAAGCAAGTGTTGTTCATAACCTGACCTTAACCTTGAGGAAAATTAAGTGAGAAAACAATTGCTAATAAAGGTAATTTAGCTTGATACCAAATGCATGACATCCAACAGTATCAAACTAGCAATGTGATACTGTACATAAATAAACATTGTATGACATTATCTACAATCTAGACACAGTAGGTCAACATACCGAGACATAATGATGTCCTTCTATCCATCAACAGCAACACCTCCCAGCTGGATCATAGGGCAGCATAGCATGCTCCGATTTAATCTAATTTAATTAGCCCCAGAAGGCAACCTTCCTGATTTTATTCGGGAGGGATAGTACCTAACCAGTGTCTTCGACCATACCCCTACTTTGAAAAGGGGGTATACATTTCAAACAACCTTGGGCTGTTTGTACTTGATGATGGTTATCTGGTGTGGCGGTCACCACTGAGACCAAGGGTATTTTGATAAAATAAGGTTGGTTTGGGCTAACTCAACTCACATCATGTCATTCTGTCAGCTCAGCATTGTGTGCAAGTGCAATGCCCTGGCCAAACTGCTCAATGTCAGATGGCAAGCACTGATTTGGAACAAAATGTAGCCTGCACAATAGTTTAGAAGGAGCAAAACAGTCATTTTATTATGTTCCATGAATAAGCAGCATAGGAACATACTTTGTATTTAAACCATCAACCATTACCTACTTTACCCCATACACCAAATTACTTTATCTGATATTGTATCGTCTATTCACTTATTGTATGTCTATTAAATACCATGTGCCATGTTGTCTTAACTTATTTCTGAACATTTCTAACTTCCTCCATCTCCCCTGAATACAGTAATAAGGTTCTCCAGAAGTAGTCCCAGAGAGGGACCAGACCAGCTCACTGTTTCTTTTTGTGAACACGTACCTGGAATTTACTCATGGAGCGATTCTAATGGATATGTCTGTTATCCTGAGGCATAAATCTATTTGATATTTGATGTGCTGACCTGAACAAAAATGTGTGCGTGTGTGTGTGTGTGTGTGTGTGTGTGTGTGTGTGTGTGTGTGTGTGTGCGTGTGTGTGCGTGTGTGTGTTCTCTGAACAAGGAGCCTGTTTTGTGGATTGTACATACAGAAAACAAAACTGACAAGAAGTTTTGCGGTAGTTGAAACACACATTGCAACACCCACTCTGAAACAGTATTTTTCCACTTTGATTTGAGATACCAGACATAGGCTGCTATCACTGCAATGCTGACAAATACCAACTCCAGTCTCTTTCTATTTCAGGTGTTTTTCCCAGAGAAGGGCATCCATGGGGAGCTTATGAATCAAATTAATATTTTAATTTCAAACACTAAGTAAACATTGTGTGCCCGCCTGCTGAGATGACCTAGAGTACACTGGTGGTCCATGGTTTCCACGCTCGTTTGGGGGTATTTGATAGCATTACTGATCTCTCTACATTACAAGTAGGCTATGAGGCAACAAAGTAACAGACTTTGCTGATCTTGGAGAGCATCTCGAGAGACGAGATCTGATCAGCATGGGTGGAAATGGAATATTCCACATTTCACGTTCTTGATAGAGCACTTATTCCACACCTCGAATGAATTCCCCCCTTTAGGGCATTGTTGCGCAAAACCTCAAATAAACGCCAAGCATTACTCATGAGTCATGACATGTAGTGTAGGCCATATTGGCGATAAAACAAACCGTCAAAGATAGCTTTGGATGTGACTTCTGAGCAGGTCAGAGATTAAACCGTGCGTGTGTCACCGTGTCGCATGTTACACCTGCTGCATGCTACATCCCCGCCAGCGCACAGAGTCACAGCCTACGCATAGATAGGGGCGGTTATTGCCTAGGCTTACATGATGGTGGTGAAGTTCAGCATTGGTTCTATTTCACAAATTGTCATCCGTCGTTTGGAGAAAAAAATATTACTACACAAAAGATCAACGTATCATGTTCAATCAATCAGTCATCATGTATAACAAAACCGTTGCGACGTGCCCCTAACAATAGAACCGTTACATTCGCTTTCGCACCTTACTACACCCAATGATGGGCAATTTTAGATACAACATTATAGCCTACATGACATGAGTTGCGGTATGAGTATGTTGTAACCTGTCATGTTTAATAAGCATAACGATAATCAACTGTATCCTGGCAAAGTGGCCATGCATGCACCGGGAAAGAGTGAACAAGCCAAGTTTCATCGGACTGCACATCCCCTGTATGTACGCCTTGCTTCCTTACCTTGCTCTGTCTCCACGACTGTCAGACGGGTTTGAACGCACGACAATAATCCCGATATGGTGAGAATAAAGGCTATTAGAAATTCGGACATCGTTGCGGAGTGAGGGCTAGGGCCACAGCACTTCTCCTCTCACACGAGTCCCGGGTGAGCCCCCCCTGGTCGAGCGCCGTTATTCAGCCAGGGATGTCAAGTGAAATCTGTTTGCGGAACAACGGACCAACACTCCCTCCTCACTCCGCACATTCACATAGATCTGTGGTTCTCTAGGTGTTCAGCTAAACGGACGTACTGGAGACAGTATGTATGAGAGGGAGAGAGCGATGAGAGGGGAGGCAAAGGATGGGAGGAGGGGGTGGGAGTGTGGGAGGATATTGGACGTGTGCGCGTCTTGGTGTGCGCTTATTTAAACGCAAAGGAGAGTATCTGACATAAGGTGTCAGAAAAATGGAAATCCGCTAATTGCTCAGTGGGTTTGTTTGCGATGCAGCCAGTCGCTATATCAGCTACAGATTTAATTAGTTAAACATATTGTGTTTTCTCTCAAATGATTTAATGCCATGGGGCTAATTTTTCCTTGAATGTCCTTGTAATCTGCAATCCCTCTGAATTGAACAATGACAAATAGGCCTATGTGGTTATAGAATAAAGTAGGCATGAGTGAGCATGACTGAGGCCAAACAGTCAGTATTGTGAAAAACTGGGGAAACATATCTCAGAGGTTTACACTGATAAAAAAAACATTGAAGGCTTCTAGATTTTACCTGGATTACCTCGTTGATCCTCCCTTCTCTCCTGAGTGTTGCATGGTATTCTTCATGAAAACAGAAGATGGACACTGCCCACAGAAAGGCAGGCTAATCTCACTCAGGAGTCAGGCTGTTTAACTGCTAGGCCCACATAATCAGTTGCATGATGCACACTTTCGCAATAGATAGACCAACAGGATCACTGTACGCTCAATTCCTGAGATCATGTTGTTGGATAGGCTATGATAAACTATTGCCATAAAGTTGAAGACACTAGACACAAATACACTGTTAATTATACTTAAATGGTGTAGCAAAGGATATGAAGCACCACTGTTATTATAGTACTGAGACATGGATATTAACATCCATTTAGAAAAGGAGGAACCCTTACTTTTCGTTTTGGTGAAATGGTGGATCCACATGGGTATCTGCCCAAAAGGGCCTAAAAGTAAAATCTGAGAACGGTAGTGAACAGAGACAGACCGAATGAAAAGGATACCAGGCAAAAGTAGTAGCATACAGCAGTTAAAGCTCTAACTGATTGAGCTGTTATTTACAATGGCAATCGATATCATGGTGTTATATGATGGTCATTGATAGACAATGTTAAGAATGATGTTTAGCGACACAATGCAGTGTTATGTTTCAGCCAATTCTATTTACAGAAAGCAAAGGACACATAGGCTACTGTATTATTGACTGTTTTCTGAATCTTCTCTTCCGACAAGTATCTCAGACAGAAAACATGTTTTTTTTTTTTAACGTGTAGTATTGTAAACACAGAGTACTCAGGGTCTATAGAAGACTGTTCTGTGGTTTCCTTTCCAAAGCACTCGCTGCAGCTTTGAAGCTCCAACCGTGATCCCTCACATTCACTATTCACAAGGGCTAACAGAACACTAATACTCTCAGTTGTAACAGTACGTGAGTGTGTGTCTGTTTTTAGTCTGACTCCATCTTAAAGATGATTATCTCTAAACTAGACTACTTGAAAGCAAGTTTATGAAATGCAACTGCAACAACAGAATATACCTGTGACATTAGTCATTAGAGACGTTAATAGTACTGAACATACATTACTGAAAAGTTTAAC